>NC_057804.1:469314108-469338100 GCF_018294505.1 Triticum aestivum
AACAGTAGCGAAGGAAGCTCGATCGGGCTCAGTTAACAGCCATCGATCAATCGCTTGGGTTCAGTAATGCATAGCCTGCAGTGCAATCGCTCGGGTTCAGTTAGAGCCCAACGCCTCGCTCGGGTTCAGTAAGAGCCAAGGCCTCGCACACACGCGTGTATGTGTACGAGAGAAATACACATCGCTCGGCCCCCGACCACCCATCGTAACCGGGAACTCGCTGAAATTTTCATCGCCCTCGCTTCTACCATGGTTTTTTCCATCATGGACGGCCCAAAGAATGTCATGCAGCTGCGTCTCCGGCCCGCCCAGGATGAAAAGACCATTTTCTGTCATGATTCTTTATCATAGAAGTAGGAGCCCACCACATCTATGATGATACCGGGTTTTGTCACAATTATCATCATAGAAGTGTCATATGTATGACAGAAAAAAATTCCGTTCGGCCCAAAATGTCACGGATGTGTGTTTTTTTGTAGTGCTATTTTAGTGTTTCAAAGAAAAGGAACATCAAACGGAGTCCAAACGCGATGAAACCTTCGGGAGCGATCTTTTGGAACAAATGCAAACATGGAGACTTAGAGTGGACGTCAACAAATAGAGGAGGCGGCCACAAGGGTGTCCGGCGTGCCACTAGGGCTGGGCGGGGCCCCCGCCCTCGTTGGCCCCTCGAGAATCCACCGACCTACTTCTTCCTCCTATATATACACACGTACCCCGAAAACATCCAAGAGCACCACGAAAACCTAATTCCACCGCCGCAACCTTCTGTATCCGCGAGATCCCATCTTGGAGCCTTCGCCAGTGCTCCGCCGAAGGGGGGAATCGACCATGGAGGGCCTCTACATCATCTCCAAGGCCATTCCGATGAGTTGTGAGTAGTTTACCACAGACCTCCGGGTCTATAGTTATTAGCTAGATGGCTTGTTCTCTCACTTTGAATCTCAATACAAAGTTCTCCTCGATCTTCTTGGAGATCTATTCGATGTAAGTCTTTTTGTGGTGTGTTTGTTGAGATCCGATGAATTGTGGGTTTCTGATGAAGTTTATGTATGAGAAATATTTTAATCTCCTCTGAATTCTTTTATGTGTTATTAGTTATCTTTGCAAGTCTCTTCGAATTATCAGTTTGGTTAGGCCTACTAGATTGATCTTTCTTGCAATGGGAGAAGTGCTTAGCTTAGGGTTCAATCTTGTGGTGTCCTTTCCCAGTGACAACAAGGGCAGCAAGGAACGTATTGTATTGTTGCCATCAAGGATAAAAAGATGGGGTTTATATCATATTGCATGAGTTTATCCCTCTACATCATGTCATCTTTCTTAATGCATTACTCTGTTCTTCATGAACTTCATACTCTAGATGCAGGTAGGAGTCGGTCGATGTGTGGAGTAATAGTAGTAGATGCAGGCAGGAGTCGGTCAACTAGACACGGACGTGATGCCTATATACATGATCATGCCTAGATAATCTCATAACTATGCGCTTTTCTATCAATTGCTCGACCGTAATTTGTTCACCCATCGTAATACTTATGTTATCTTGAAAGAAGCCACTAGTGAAACCTATGGCCCCCGGGTATATATTTTACCTTATAAGCTTTCCATCTACTTTTATTTGCATCTTTACTTTTCCAATCTATATCATAAAAATACCAAAAATATTTACCTTATCATATTATCTCTATCAGATCTCACTTTCGCAAGTGGTCGTGAAGGGTTTGACAACCCCTTTATTGTGTTGGTTGCGAGGTTCTTGTTTGTTTGTGTAGGTGCGTGTGACTTTTGAGGAGCCTCCTACTGGATTGATACCTTGGTTCTCAAAAAATAAGGGAAATACTTACACTACTTTGATGCATCACCCTTTCCTCTTCGAGGAAAACTAATGCAAGCTCAAGACGTAGCACACCTCCTCATAGTTCCCGAGTGCCTCTCTCGTGACCCTGGCTAGGTCTGAGGCCCTCCTGAGGAGAGCCCCCGAGCCCAGCCCGAGAGGGGCGCCGGGCGCGCCTTCCTATGCGATGGGTGAAGGTGCCACGTCTGGGGACGCGAGGCTCAGCGCTGCGTCCTCAAGCGATGCTCCTTCACGAGACCCCTGTCCCAGGTGCAACTTCTTCATCTTAGGGGCGACCTCAAGAGGGAGGGCACCGTCCTCGTCTTCAGGGTTCTCGACCGCTACAGCCTGGAAGGCTTGCTCGAGGGAGCACACCGCATCCTTCTCTTGACACGCAACCATGATGACGCCGCTGCTTCCTTGCATCTTGAGGAGGTTGAAGCCGTGGTGCGTAGCTGCCATGAACTTGGCAAGTGCTGGGTACACTAGGATGGCGTTGTAGGGAAGGCGGATGTCGGCGACGTTGAAGTCGATGAGCTTGGTGCGGTAGTTGTTGTGCTCGCCGAAGGTGACATGCAGGCGGACCTGCCCTATGAGTGTGTAGAACCGTTGGTCACTCCTGAAAATGGCTTGGTTGGGTGAAGCTGGTAGTATGGCACTTGGAGCCTGTCGAACGTCTGAACCGACAGAACATTGAGCCCTGCTCCGCCATCGATGAGAGTCTTGGTGACGACCACATTGCTGATGATGGGGGAGCAGAGCATAGGGAGCGCGCCAGCAGTGGCTGCGCACTTGAGCTGGTCTGAGGAGATGAAGGTGATGGCGCACTTGGACCACCTGAGAGGGTGAGTTGCTTCGGGCTTGGGGAGCGCTGCATTCACCTCGCACGAAAACTGCTTGAAGACGCGGTGGGAAGCCGGGGTCTGTGAGCCGCCCAAGATGCAGGCGATGGCTCGAGGCTCCTAGAAGCCCCCAGCCCCCTCGTCCTACTAGTGATCTTCATTCCTTCTTGGCAGTGGCGGCAGAGGAGGCAGAGCTGTGTTGCCCTTAGGGCGCTCCTCACGAGGCTGCTCCCTCCAGGTGCCCTCGCGAGGTTGGCCTTGTCAGCGGTCCTTGTCGGTGTTCTGGGAACGGGGTTCCCAGACTTCCCTGCCTGCGGCCTGCGGCGTGGCTCAAGGAGTGGCCCCGTACTGCCCATCTTCATCAACACATGCTCAAGACCCTCGCGAGGGGCCAAGCCTTGCGGGGCGGACGACAGGAAGCTTCCTCGGGCACAGCCTCGTCAGGCTGGCTCGCGAGGAGGCGGAGATATCAAGGCAGGGTACCTCATGAGGTGCTCATGATGCAAGCCATGACAACCGAAGCCAGGCGGGCGCCGGCCTGCGCAGACTCCTTGTTTCCTCTTTGGTTCAAAGGGGGCAAGCGCAGGCAAGAGTATCAAGCAAAGGCAACCGTTTCGGTGCAACAAGACCAAGACCAGCAGAACAGCAGGATGGAGCTCATCATGGAGCCCAAGCCGGCGTCACCATCAGAGTCTTTGGCAGGCGAGGACCGACTTTAGCCAGGATAAGTGTACTAGATGTTCCCCTTCAAAATGGCCAATTGTTGGCGCCCTTACCGCTCAATATTTGGGAAGAGGACCAAGGCCTCGCTCTATAAATAGGACTAGCCACCACAGAAGATAGAGACGGACGAGATTCGGATTCAATCCTTCCCAAGAAGCACCACCACCACAAGAACTCCTCCCCTCGCGAGGCAGTTCTTCCTTTGTATTGTTCATCACCAGCCCCTGAGGCTATCTACCACACCACAAACTAGAGTAGGGTATTACACCACAATGGTGGCCCGAATTAGTATAAACCTCGTGTCCCTTGTGTTGTTCTTCGTGTATTTTAGATCCTTGCGAGGCGACAAGACGCAGGTAGGTAGGAGGTGCGATCTCCGCGTGCACCCCAGATTTCGAACCTTGAGGGTCTGCCGGAACCCGAAATCTGACATTTGGCGCGCCAGGTATGGGTGCACCGGAATCCGCCTTCTGCCGCCCTGTGTTTCGCTGCCCGTCGCATCCATGTCAGACGCTCGTCGAGCCCGTGCCGAGCGCTGGGCCGCTCTCGCCACTCATGTCGCCCAGACGGCCCCCGTCGGCGGATGCCGCCGCTGTTCCCCGTCGCCTGCCGTCAACGCCGCCATGGGCCTGGCGGGGAACGAGCAGCAGGCATCGTCCGTGCATCCTTCGGTGCGGCGAGAAGGCCGCACCGCCACCCCGTCGCTGACTCCAGCCGGTTCCTCGTCCCACGCCCGTCGCGCTCATTTGGACGCGCACGCCGTGCTGCTCCTGGCGTGGGAGCTCCTGCACTACCATCCCGTCGATGACCTCTACGACGAGTGGCTCGCCCGCATCACCGAGCTCGTCAGTGCTGTTGGGGGCTCCCCTGCGCCATCCCTCTCACTGCACCGCGCCCCGCACTGTGTGGGCAACGAAGCTCCAGGGGCGCCTCAGCCGCCTCCCCCTCAAGAAGGCACCTTGGCCCCAAGGCGCGTGACCCCTGGACGGAACCCACTCCGTCTGGCGCCAGCACAGCAAGAGAAGAGCTGCCAAGAGATCCCTCATCCCCAAGAAGCTGCCCATGTGCTCCCCGCACCGGCCCATCACGACCGCGCTCCTGCTCCAGCGCGCCAAGACCCCGCGCTGCTCCTGGCGGCAGCGCATGGAGACTTCCAAGATCGAGCTCTCTGTCAGCAAAGGCCTCCCGTGGCCACTGCAGGCTGCCGTGCCTTCACCGCCGAGCTGCGCAGCATGTCCTGGCCGGGCAAGTTCAAGCCAGATCTCCCCCCGCGCTACGATGGCACGGCTGACCCTGCGGAGTTCCTCCAGCTCTATGACCTCGGTATTGAAGACGCCAACGGGGACGAGAAGGTCATGGCGAACTGGTTTCCCATGGCGCTCAAGGACGGTGCCCGCACCTGGCTCCTGAACCTGGCTCCTGGCACGATTTCCTCCCGGGACGAGATGCGCACCCGATTCATCGCCAACTTCCAAGGCACCCGCGACCGGCCCCTGGCCATGAGCGACTTGCGCCGCATCAAGCAGCAGCCAGGAGAGACCCTGCAAAAGCTCATCCAGCGTTTCAACAACGCTCGCCTTAAGATCCCTAGGGTGTCTGAGGAGGCCATCATCTCGGCCTTCTCCGACGACGTGCGTGACGTCAAGATGAAAGAGGAGCTTGCGATCCATGAAGACCTGTGCAACTCCCTGGAGCTGTTCAACTTGGCGACCAAGTGCGCCAGGGCTGAGGAAGGACGCCTTTCCCTCCTTGAGCTGCCGGCCGCCGACCCAGAAGAGAAGAAGCCCAAGGTCAAGGACGTGAAGCGCAAGGGGGCTGTCGTGCTTGCAGCAGAGCCGGACACCAAGCAAGGCAGGGATCAGCCTGCGTCATCTAAGGGCAGCCGGTACTGCATGTACCACGACCTCCACACCCACAACAACAACGAATGCCAAGAGCTTAGGGCCGTGCGGGACGTGCGTGCCGGCCGACGCCCCGAGCGCAACGACCGGGGCTATGGCCGAGGAGGAGGAAGAGGTGGAGGACAATGGGAAGACCGTGGCCCTCACCAAGGGTGGCGTGACCGACCTCGCAAGGACCGCTGGCAGGACCAGCCTCGCGAGGGAGGCTGGAAGGATCAGCCTCGCAAGGATCGCCCACAAGGCAACGTGGGCCTCCCTCCTCTGCCACCACAGCCAAGGAGGAATGAAGAACATCATCAGGACGAGGGGGCTGGAGGCTTCCAGGAGCCGCGCGCAATCACTTGCATCTTGGGCGGCGCTCAGACCCCGGCCTCTCAGCGCATCTTCAAGCAGTTTGCTCGCGAAGTGAATGCAGTCCTCCCGAAGCTCAAGGCCACACGCCCCCTCAGGTGGTCAGCGTGCGCCATCACGTTCAGCTCAGCGGATCAGCTCAAGTGTGCAGCCACAGCCGGGGTCCTCCCGATGCTCTGTTCCCCAATCATCAGCAATGTGCAAGTCACCAGGACCCTCATTGATGGCGGAGCAGGGCTCATTGTCCTGTCCGTCGAGACATTCAACAATCTCCAAGTACCATACAATCAGCTTCAGCCAACCAAGCCTTTCTCAGGAGTCACTGATGGTTCCACGATTCCGATAGGGCAAGTCCGCCTTCCTGTTACCTTCGGGAAGCGCGACAACTACCGCACCGAACTCATTGACTTTGACGTTGCGCACATCCGCCTGTCGTACAATGCCATCCTCGGGTACCCAGCTCTGGCCAAGTTCATGGTCGTGACTAATCACGGCTACAATGTCCTCAAGATGCCAGGAAGAGGAGGAGTCATCCCGGTGCCTTGTGAAGAGAGGGATGCTGTGTGTTCTCTAGAGCGTGCTTTTCAAGCCGCATCAATTGAAGACCCAGATCATAGGAGCGGAAGGCTTCCCGAGGCTGTCCCTAAGAAGAAGAAGACATCGCCTGGTCCGAACCCTCGGGAGGCAGGCCCCTCAGGGTCGCGCCCGTTCAGGGAGCGCCTCCTTCTGTCGCATAGGAAGGAACGCCCGGAGCCCTCCTCGAGCAAGGCTCGGGGGCTCTCTCCTGGAGGGCCATCGACTTTGCTAAGATCACGAGGGAGGCACTCGGGCACCACATGGAGGCGTGTTTCAAAGCATGTTTCCCTCAGGAAGGAGCGAGGCAAGGAGGGCAAACCCTCAGGAGTTCGTCAGCGAGATCATTCAGGAGCTGCAGGAGTCAAGAGTCATGAGTGGCAGCCGCCGCTTACCCGCCGTAGCTCCCCATCCGGGCGAGGATGGTGGGCTGTGCATCTGCATCGACATACCAGGGCTCAACCAAGCCACCTCTCAGGAGCGCCTCTGGCCCTCACGGGTGGGATGCTGCGAAGCTCCACTGCACAACTATGTTCGCATGCCTTACGGCTTGCCGAACGCGGTTGTTGTGCGGCAGCGCCTCATGAGCAGCATCCTGGAGGCTCAAGAGGCCAGGCATTCCATAGTCCTTGTAGAGATGGAGATCTTCCGCGAGGAACCGCTAGCGCCTCCGGAGCCTCCCGAGGCTCCTGGGCCTGGGGGCTCGTAAAGATCGGCTTCTGCAGCGCACTCCATCCGCTACTTCAGCATCCCTTCATCTTCACCATCATCAGGTGACATCCTTCGAGTTTCTTTTTCAGTTGGGAGGGCCCTCAAGGCTGCATCATTCCCAGGCCGCGTGGGTCCATCCCTGCGGCATGCATCCCTTTTGTTCATGTTTTTAGCTTACTTTATTGGGGGCGCCCCTCGGGCTGCAGTATCCGCAAGCAACTCGGGCCTGACCCAGTGGCATGTATCCCTCTCGCATTTATTCGGGTCGTGCGTTTGACCCACCATGATCATTACTTGATACTTGTGGCGACACCCTTCTTCCTTCATGTCGGCTGCTTGCACGTTAATGGGGGGGTACCTGAGCATCGCGACTCATGGACTCTTACTGGCTCTCTAGCCCTCACCTCCTGGCTTTGTCCACGGCATCGCGACCTGGCATACCAGCGATGGCTGAGCTCGTTCGAGGGCCGGGACCTGAGGACATAGAGCATCGGCATCTAACCAAATTTGCAGGAGCACATTACAAGTAAAGGCCCAGAGCCAGGCGCAACCCACGTTGAGGTAGGACCCCGTGAGTCCCGCGCTGGCCCACGGGTGCCCAGCTACACCTCGTCAAGCCCTACCGTGCCAGCCACGTGTCAGGGCGGGGCTGTACATGCCCCGGGGGCTCCTCCTAGAGGGGATCCCCCTCCCACGCACCAGTGGAAGCACCATGCTCCGCGCTGGCTGACGACACTGCCAAGGAGCGGCTATGCCCGTACATATACGGAAGCGCTATTCTCCGCGCTGGTGATAAACAACTGAGGGTGGCCCCCGGCCGCATCAACCTCAGGGAGCCCAGAGCTCAGTGTCCGGCCTCATCGTAACACCTCCCCTCAGGAGGGCCGCGTGAGTGGCTGGGCATGGGGGCTACGCCTGGGTCACGCCCAGACGCACGCCACCCAGCCAGGCCCCTCGGGCCTGGTTCGTCGCACGTCTCTCCCCGAGCGGAGCCAAGGTACGAAGGCCGTTTGAACATCAAGGGGGACTCCCTGAGTATCGTGACTCAGGAGCCTAACTGGTCACGTAGCGCATCACCCCTTAGTTCCGAAAGGCTAACGGCGGTTGAGGTATGCGCGGGGCCGGGCTCTGCCGACGTAGAACGGTAAATTTGTTCATACATCTCCCCTCCCTACTTGCTATTCGCCCGTCAATGAGGACTCCTGAGCATCGCGACTCAGGAGCCTAACTGGTCACGTAGCCCCTCACTCCTTGGTCCCATTCTGGTTTCCAGTCGGGGCTAACGACAGCTGAGGTATGCGCGGGGCCGGGCTCTGTCGACGTAGAACACAAGCAAGTAGGAAGGAAAAACGCAAATCTCAAGGAATTCAAGAGCAAATATTACAGTCCATAGATTGTTTTCACAATGCCAAACACAAGATTAAACGCCTCCACGAGGCATGATGCATGTTGCAGGAGCTGAAAACAAGACAGGAGCCGCGAAGGGGTCACTTTCTGGCAGTGCCATCGCTGGTGGCGGAGCTGAGTGTCACGACCGACTTTTTCAATAAATAATTATTGAGAAAATCGATCTTTAAATCCCAGTATAGGAAAAGTCATCCTCACTGGTAGACAAATACTTGATGAACAGAGGACCAGTAGCATTACATATATTACAGGGTTGAGTTGAGGCTGCTCAACAAATTATTACAACTCGCCAATATCTTACATAAGGGCGGTTATGACACAGGGGTGTGGTGGCATGCTACTAGCTCAAGGAAAACGTGGTAGTGGATAACTTGACTCCTAACTGGCAGCTCATCGAGCGTCGAGGTGAGGCTCGGTGAATTTATTTCTGGGTTGCGGAAGCGGATAATACATTGACAAAAATAGGATTGCACGGAACTGACTGGGACTTCTCTAGGCGTCGGACTCGCTATCAAACTCTTCATCCATGAGATCGCCTTCATCAACATCTGGCCAAATCAACAAGCCAGGTGAGTACTTTGAAAGTACTCGCAAGACAGTTCGGACAAAAGATATAATAATTGAATGCATGAATGCATCACGAATAACATGATGCTCACAAAACAATGATAATATTTATGCACGACTTGATAAATAAAATAAATAACTGAAAACCGATCGGGTTTCTGGAGCGACGCCTCGAAAGGTAAATAAATAAAGGAAATGCCGCAGTCGGGCGTCTGAGAGACACCACATAAAGGGCTTAAAATAAAATACCACTGTCGGATATCTGAGCGACATCACAGACAGGGTTTATAAAAGAAATGCCACAGTCGGACATCTGAGCGACGTCATAGAAAGGGCTTATAAAAGAAATGCCACCGTCGGACATCTGTGCGACGTCACAGACAGGTCTTACAAAAGAAATGCCACCGTCGGACATCTGAGCGACGTCACAGACAGGGCTTACCATAAATGTAAATAACAAGAATGCCACCATCGGACGTCTGAGCGACATCACAGACAGGGCTTACCATAAATGTAAATAACAAGAATGCCACCATCGGACGTCTGAGCGACATCACAGACAGGGCTTACAATAAATGTAAACAAAATATTAGTCCATCCACAAGAATAATCTTTAACTGGATTTATCACACATATATTCCACCGGGGTTTTTGTCACTGAGACTGATATCTGACAAGATAAGATGAGTATAGTACTTGAACAAAGTACAAGATAATTGAAAGAATTTGAGACTCTGCAGAGTTTGGATGAACTGACCACAGCCAACGGATTTCCGTAGTCTCGAAGGACTAGTTCCGTTTACGGTATTTCAGTAGAAACACATTTAACTAGTACACACCCATTTCACCTCATGATGCCAGGAATCACCCTGGACAACGTCCAAGAAAAACTTTGAGATGGGGAGGCCACAACCTCGAGTAGCATGGGATCAAATTTCTATACACGCGCTCTAAGGGGTGCCCCCCTCTCGGTCCCAACCGGAAAAACCCATGCCCCCTGACCGGATGACGGGCTTTAATCCAGGGCCATGGAACCCTCATCCCGGCCTCTCTATTTGGTGTGTACCAGGAAAACGATTTGCAACTTGCTATGCCATATTCCTTTCGGAAAACATGTGACAGTACAGGAAGGAATGAATGAAAATGTGATTTGTTTCATGATGATACGGAAGTCAACTGATCTGCCATAAGACTGGCATGTCACAACACTGCCATCTTACCCATCCTCATGCCATCACATGGACATGCAAATATGTATCCAACAACATAATGCTTTCCGAAACTTACTTTCCACTTATGTGCATGAAATATAACGTTCAAAGAAATGTTCATAAACATGCCATGACTATACTAAAATGCAAACATGAAACAACCACTCATCATATCAAGAGTTCAAACATGCTTGCCTGGTTCGGAGTAGTCGGAGTTTAACTGTGTGAAGTTTGCAGCTCCGTCACCTCCTCCGGTATCTACGGTATAAGAAAAATACGTACGCAACTTAAATACCGTGAGTGTAAATAAAAGTGTTCCAACTATTTTTCAAATAAGTATGACGAAAAACTAGACAGAAAAATAAAGATGACAGAAAAGGAATCAATCAAAAATCATTTTCTATTAAAAAGTTATAGGAGTTTTGGTCCAAGGACCCATCTGTAATGAAACAGAAAGTTTCGAGGGGGCTCTGCGGAAAAGTCCAGAATAACGTTTCGTTTAAAAGAAGTGACTGAGAGGCTGACAGGCGGGCTCTACCTGTCAGGTTTGAAATTTCAAACGGAGAAAATAGAGCGCGACGGCGCCGGAGAGGTGCGGTGGTCGCCGGCCGCGATCCACGGCGAGGCAAGGTGATCGGGGGTTACCTTCGAGATCAGTGCACCGTTCCGCATTTGTGGGTGGTGGTGGTGGTCGCCGGTGAGTACCGTGTCGATGGCGGCCCTTGCTCCGGCGGACGGCAGTTCTGGCAGTCGTGGATCTCGCCGGAGGGAGCTGCGGTGTTCAAATTGAAGAGGGGGTTAGCCTCCTAGTTGCTCGAGAGGGTTGCTGACGAGGTTAGGGCGCCGGAGACGGCCTCACTGGAGTGAATCGAGGTGGAGGCCGAGGCGGAACGGGGCAGCCGGAGTCGGGGAAGAAGGGCCCCTTGAGGCTCTTCCAGTGGCTAGGCAGGGTCTAGTATAGTGGTGGAGTTGTGCGGGGGCGAGAGCGAGCTCGGGGGTGCTTTTTATAGCCGGCCCGAGGTGGTTGCCGTGAACGGATAAGTCCGGCGGGTGATTACGGCGGTGCTGTGGCGGGACGGTCGGCTCAGGGGCTTGAGCATCGCCTAGGTGGAGCAGTGGTGCCATTTCAGGGTCCAGCTCAGCACGGGAGGGAGGTTTACGGCCTGACCTCGACGGAACGGCCGCACGGCCCGTCGATGGCAGAGAACGCGCTCTGTGCGTGCCAAGCCACGGCGACGGTGCTGCATGCGTGCGCTGGCAAGGAGATGGCCACGCGGAGCCACCAGGAGGTTTGGGCGGCGCCGAACGGCGTTGAGCCGCCGTTTTGCTCCCTGTCGGCCTTTACGGTGGTTCGGCCGCCGCAAAGCAGGCCAGCACAGGCGGGCCAGGGCGCCACCGACGCCAGGAAGGCGCCAAGTGCGCGGGTGGAGCTCCGGACAAGCAGGCCAGGCTGCGAGCATCAAGCCAAACGCACAGTGGGCACGTGACTGAAGTTCTGTCGGAGAAACGACACTGAACTTTCTGAATTTACTGAATATGAACAAAATAGTGCATGCCAGGTGTGCGACAGAATGATTCTGGTGTCTAGGGATTTTTCCTTGAGCTGATTTTTGGTGCAGTGGTCTCTCATTGCAACTAGAGGTTGCCTGAATTTTGGTGGAATTTTTGGAGAAGTGTAGATATGAATTTCACCAAATTTGGCAAATCTGGTCCAAACTTGCAGAGATTGAAATTTGAAATATTTGAAAAGAAGATGAGTGGATCAAGATGGTTCTAGGTTGTGGGTACAAAGGACTATCCAGAGGTGTTGAGTTGAGGTCAAAAATCAAATGCATTAGGGTACTTGCTTTGCAAATCACCTAGGCTCAAAAGAAAAGACAGAATTATTTTGGAAGGAGAAATAATTGGAATAAATTCCAAAAATGGATTTTATTAGTTTGGACAGAATGTTTGGGTTGTACCAATGTGGGAGGAGGGGTTTTTGGGGGAGTTTTACCACAGGAGGCATGGTAAACCAGAGTGGATCAAGATCAAATGAAAGACCAAAAATCAAAAAGGTTTTCTTTTTAAAAGAAACTAAATCCAAGAAAAGATTTTTGAGAGGGCAAACTTATAAGAGGGTTTTTAGGAAGGATTTAAATGACCTTCTTCAAACCAAGCAAGGCTCTTTCTGAAAACAAAATCACAAATTTTTTGGGGTGTCACAGCACCTACCCCCTTAGGAAAAATCTCGTCCGCGAGAATTCAGCTGATCCTTAAACAGGTGAGGGTGCTCTGTCCGAAGAAAACCCTCGCTCTCCCAAGTTGCTTCATTCTCGGTGTGATTACTCCACTGAAGTCTGAAATTTTTTATGGTTTTCTGTCGGGTCCTCCTCTCAGACTCTTCTAATATTTTTATTGGGTGCTCCCGGTAAGTGAGGTCTGGTTGCACGTCAATATTCTCATGTGAAACTTGCTTCTCTGGGTTGCTCACGTATTTTCTCAACTGCGAGATGTGAAACACGTTGTGGATACCGGATAAGTCTCCGGGTAGGTCTAGCTGGTAGGCTACCGTGCCTCTTCGGGCCACTATATGAAATGGTCCGATGAATCTTGGTGCTAGCTTCCCCTTAATCCTGAATCATTGCAGACCCTTCATAGGAGAAACTCTTAGGTACACCAATTCTCCGGGTTCAAAACTGATTTCCCAATGCCTTCGATCGTAATAACTCTTCTACCGACTCTGAGTTGTTTTGAGTCGATCTCTAATTGTTTTAACTTTCTCCTCGGCCTCCTTGAGCATATCTGGGCCGAAGATATGGCTGCCTCCGGTCTCTGACCAATTTAGCGGGGTACGGCATCTTCTCCCATATAGAGCTTCAAAGGGTGCCATTTGCAAGCTGGCTTGATAGCTGTTGTTGTATGCAAACTCTGCATATGGCAAACTTTCTTCCCAACTGTCCCTGTAGGTGAGGACACAGGCTCTTAGCATGTCTTCTAGAATTTGGTTTACGCATTCAGTCTTCCCATCAGTCTGGGGATGGTATGCGGTACTGAATGCTAGTTGGGTTCCCAGTGCCTGTTGTAGGTGATCCCAAAATCTAGAGACGAACTGTGTGCCTCTATCGGAGATGATAGTCTTAGGGACTCCATGCAGGCAGACGATACGGGCAAGATAAAGTCTGGCCAGTCTCTGAGTGGTGTAAGTTGTCTTTACCGGAATAAAATGTGCCACCTTGGTTAATCTGTCGGTTATGACCAATATGGCATCGTTTCCGTGTCGTGACCGTGGAAGTCCAACGATAAAGTCCATTCCAATCTCGTCCCATTTCCACTCGGGTATCTTATTTGGCCGTAATAGTCTGGCTCGTTTCTGGTGCTCGGCCTTGATACGTTGACAAGAGTCATAGCATGCAATGAATGTGGCTATATCTCTCTTCATACCGTGCCACCAAAAAATTTCCTGAAGGTCTTACATTTTTGTCCCTCCAGGATGGATTGAATACGGAGCTGTGTGACTTTTAGCCAATATCTGCTCTTTGAGATCCTTGACATTTGGTACGCATAGCCTCTCTCCGTACCACAATATTCCTTGCTCATCTATGTTGAATTCTGAGGCTCTTCCCAAACTCACTTTCCTTTTTATGCCCTCAATGCTGGGGTGTCCGTGTTGGGCTTCATTTATCCTTTCCATCAGGGTAGGCTGTATTTCCAGATTCGACACACTGCCTTCGGTAACCATTATTAAATTGAGTCTGGCAAATTCCTGCTGAAATTCTAGCCTCAACTTTGGTATACTATCGTCGTCCGTGCTGGGATTCCGACTAAGTGCATCTGCCACAACATTTGCTTTTCCGGGATGATAGTGGATTCCCACATCGTAATCCTTCACCAACTCTAACCATCGTCGTTGCCATAAATTTAGTTCTGGCTGTGTGAAAATATACTTAAGACTCTTATGGTCTGTGTATATCTCACAACGATTTCCAAGTAGGAAGTGTGTCCATTCCTTGAGTGCATGGATGACCGCTGCTAATTCCAAGTCATGAGTGGGATAATTATCCTCATGCTTGCGAAGTTGTCTGGAGACGTACGCAACTACCTTGCCTTCTTGCATCAATACGCATCCGAGGCCTTTCCAGGATGCGTCACAATATACCTCAAAATTCTTGTGTATATCTGGCACAATTAGTACTGGTGCCGTTGTTAATTTGCTTTTTAGCTCTTGGAAGCTTTTCTCACATGCTTCTGTCCATTCAAACTTCTTGCCTTTCTTGAGCAGTTGTGTCATGGGTTTTGCTATAGTGGAGAATCCTTCAATAAATCTCCGATAATAGCCTGCCATTCCCAAGAAACTCCGTACGTCCGTTACGTTAGCTGGTGGTTTCCAGCCAAGTACGGCCTTGACTTTTTCCGGGTCTACTGCGATACCTTCTTGGGTGAGTACGTGGCCCAGAAAACCCACCTGTCTTAGCCAAAATTCACATTTGCTGAATTTTGGCGTACAGTTGATGTTTCCTGAGTTCTCCGAGTACAATCCTGAGATGTTTGGCATGCTCTTCTGGTGTTTTGGAATATATCAGAATATCATCAATGAATACCACAACAAACTTGTCCATATACTTCATAAATACTTTGTTCATGAGGTGAACAAAATATGCGGGGGCGTTGGTTAGCCCGAATGGCATCACTGTGAATTCATATAGCCCATATCTGGAGGTGAAGGCGGTCTTGGGAATATCTTCTGTTCGTACTTTTAATTGGTGGTATCCTGATCTCAAGTCATTTTTTGAGAAGACCTTGGCCTGTGGAAGTTGATCAAATAAATCATTTATTCAGGGCATTGGGTATTTGTTCTTGATTGTGACCATGTTGAGAGCTCGATAATCAATACACAACCTCATTGTTCCATCCTTCTTCTTGGCAAATAAAATTGGAGAACCCCAAGGTGAGGAGCTGGCTCGTATGTATCCTTTCTCCAATAATTCTTTTATTTGCTTCTTTAACTCTACTAATTCGGATGGTGCCATTCTGTATGGTTTCTTGTAAATGGGAGCGGTTCCGGGTGCTAGGTCAATGTTGAATTCTGTCTCTCGGTTCGGTGGCATGCCTGGTAGTTCTTCTGGAAATACGTTTGGGAATTCACATACTACTGGAACCTTGTTCAACTCAGAAACGTCCACCTTGTTTAATCTAGGTTAACGTGGTATTTGTCTCTCTTCGGCTGAAACTTTTATTTTCTTTCCATGATGGTGTGTGAGAATCACGGTACGGTTGAAGCAGTCAATAAAACCTTTGTTGGTGGTTAACCAATCCATCCCTAGGATGACATCCAGTCTTTTGCTTTCCAATACAATAAGGTTGGCGTAAAACTTCAATCCTTCAAATTCAATAACAACACCTTGACAGTAACTCTGGGTCACTTGCTTAATCCCAGTGGACTTGATGGTCATTGATTTTTCCAAGGGAAGCATCGAAAAATTATTTTGCAAAGCAAAACTTTTCGAAACGAATGAGTGAGAAGCTCTAGAATCAAACAAAACCATGGCAGGTATTGTGTTGACGGGGTACGTACCGAGTACGATATCTGGGGCGTTATGTGCTTCCTCTCGGGTCACGTGGTTCAGGTGACCTTTCTGGTGGTTGTTGTTGGGGTTGAAATTGCTTCGCTTTGGTGCTGAATTATTGCCACCATTATTGAGCTTCGGGGTTGAGTTCCTTGGCTTGGGGCACTGCTTGGCATAGTGCCCTTCTTCTCCACAAGCATAACAGGTAACGCATGGGCGATAGGTGAACTCCTTGTCTCTTGCATGGAAATTCTTGATTGGACGTGAATTATCCGTCGGGGTTTTGTGTATTCCACCCTTCTGGAATTCCGTCTTGCTTCTGGGGTTGCGAGCAAAAGTAGTCTGATCCCTTTTGCGTTTGCGGAAATCTTCCAGGCTACGTCACTCATTTTCCAGAGTAATGGCCTTATCCACCAGTGTTTTAAAATCTGGAAAGGTATGCACAACTAGCTAGCACTTAAGGGCGGGTGCCAGGCCTTCCAAGAATTTTTCCTTCTTCTTGCTCTCGGTCATGTGTTCTTCATTGGCGTAGCGAGACAGCAGAGTGAATTGGCTGTTATATTCTGACACTGTCATGGCCCTTTGCTTGAGTTCATCAAATTCTTTCTTCTTGATTTTCATGATGCTCTTAGGAATATGTGCCCCACGAAAACCTTCTTTGAAATTTTCCCAGGTGATTTCATTTTTGTTGGGGTGCATGTGCAGGAAGTTTTCCCACCACGTTGTAGCTGCTCCTGTGAGATAATGTGGTGCATACAATACTTTTTCACGGTCTGAACACTGTGCAATAATTAATTTTCTCTCCATGTCTCGAAGCCAGTCGTCGGCCTCAAGAGGCTTGTCGGTATGAGAAAATGTTGGAGGACGCGTCTTCTGTAACTCAGATAATTTGGATTGCGGTTGATACTGACCACAGTTACTTCCCATATTGATGAATTGGTTCATCATTTCTTTGTGTTGTCGCTGACAATGTTCATATAGACGACACACTTGTGTAAAAGCTGTTTCACTGTCCTGTTGACTTGTCTGACCCTGAGTGAAATTTTGGTATTGCGGTGTGCCATAATTTTCTTCTGGCTGAGTTGGCATGGAGCGCGTCCAAGGACGAGACATCTTTCACTCTGGGGATATATTTTGTGAAACTCGTAAGACAAGGAAGAGAGTCGCAAAAGTCAATAAAATCACACACAAAGAACATTTTTAAAACTCCAGGATATTTTTGGAAACACACGATTGCGCGCGGAGAAGGACTATTACATATCTTACACGCCATCATAATTATACATTACATCACTCAGGATATGCGTACATAATCCTGACATGTTATTTAAACTAGTGCACTCCTCCAGATCCTACATGATGCGCAAACAAGCTACTTCTCACAACCTATGTACATATAAATATATTACACAAGTCGACACATCGCATGGCATCTACGCGTACTCAGTCGGAGATGGTGAGGATCTCCCTTGGCCTGCCGAGGGTGAGATGCAGTGACGTTGGGGAATCAACTTCCTCCTCGCTAATAGGTTCCAGACGAGGAACGCTGCGCTGCGCTGATGGAGCAGGTGCCCTAGGCGGAGTACGCTGAATAAGAGTGGGCGGAATAGGTGGAGTAGCATGCATGGGAGTGGGTGCAAAAAGTGGTCCAGCGCGAACGGGAGTGGGTGCAAAAAGTGGTGTAGCGCGAACGGGAGTGGGTGCAATAACCTGGTTAAATTCCTCAGTGGTAGGCAGGCGACGAGCAGTGGCGAGAATGGTAGGTGAATGAGAAGCTGAGGACGAGATAAAAGTCAGCGGTGGAGCGGTGTGTAGGAGTTCCCTCCTGTTAGCAGCACAGCCATGAACTAAGTCCATGCGGGCAGCTATGTTGTCGTCCACCATGCTATCGAAGGCTGCCTCCAGGGCTCAGAGGTACTCGACAAGCATCTCAAAGGCCTCGTCTTGCTCTCCTCTGGGGCAAGAGAATGAGTAGTGATAGGTGTAAGGCACGTGGCATGGAAGGTAGCGGTAGCACCGGGTCTTCATTGCAGGAAGGACATCCCGAAGACGAGCTATCGCCTCGCGGGCTGCCATCTGCATAGCATGCCTCTCTATAGGCATGGCTCTCCCCAAGAAACGGAAGCGGCGCATCTCAACACGCCCTCCCCTGAATTGCACCGCGGCTTGGTGCATGGTCAGACTGTCGTTGATCTTGTGCAGATAAAGTGTGAAGACTGGGTGCACAGATGTCCCCATCGCGAACTGAACGATGAAGGAGAGGACTTTGATGAACCCTTCAGGCACGTTGGCGAACATTTGAGACTCGCAGTCGCTGCCGGCCATCTACAAAAGTAGGCAAAAATTCTGAGTGATCAGATCATAAATTTTTATGCTGACTGTCAGAAAAATGACTACATTTGTAAAGACTAGAATAAACTCTGTCATGCTAATAATTAAATTAGCGATCACACCTAGTGGCTTCCTATAGTCAGCCTGGCTCTGGTTACCAATTCTGTCACGACCGACTTTTTCAATAAATAATTATTGAGAAAATCGATCTTTAAATCCCAGTATAGGAAAAGTCATCCTCACTGGTAGACAAATACTTGATGAACAAAGGACCAGTAGCATTACATATATTACAGGGTTGAGTTGAGGCTGCTCAACAAATTATTACAACTCGCCAATATCTTACATAAGGGCGGTTATGACACAGGGGTGTGGTGGCATGCTACTAGCTCAAGGAAAAAGTGGTAGTGGATAACTTGATTCCTAACTGGCAGCTCATCGAGCGTCGAGGTGAGGCTCGGTGAATTTTTTTCTGGGTTGCGGAAGCGGATAATACATTGACCAAAACAGGATCGCACGGGACTGACTGGGACTCCTCTAGGCGTCGGACTCGCTATCAAACTCTTCATCCATGAGATCGCCTTCATCAACATCTGGCCAAATCAACAAGCCAGGTGAGTAATTTGAAAGTACTCGCAAGACAGTTCGGACAAAAGATATAATAATTGAATGCATGAATGCGTCACGAATAACATGATGCTCACAAAACAATGATAATATTTATGCACGACTTGATAAATAAAATAAATAACTGAAAACCGATCGGGTGTCTGGAGCGACGCCTCAAAAGGTAAATAAATAAAGGAAATGCCGCAGTCGGGCGTCTGAGCCACACCACATAAAGGGATTAAAAGAAAATACCACTGCCGGATATCTGAGCGACGTCACAGACAGGGTTTATAAAAGAAATGCCACAGTCGGACATCTGAGCGACCTCACAGAAAGGGCTTATAAAAGAAATGCCACCGTCGGACATCTGTGCGACGTCACAGACAGGGCTTACAAAAGAAATGCCACCGTCGGACATCTGAGCGACGTCACAGACAGGGCTTACCATAAATGTAAATAACAAGAATGCCACCGTCGGACGTCTGAGCGACATCACAGACAGGGCTTACCATAAATGTAAATAACAAGAATGCCACCGTCGAACGTCTGAGCGACATCACAGACAAGGCTTACAATAAATGTAAACAAAAGATTAGTCCATCCACAAGAATAATCTTTAACCGGATTTATCACACAAGATTCCACCGGGGTTTTTGTCACTGAGACTGATATCTGACAAGATAAGATGAGTATAGTACTTGAACAAAGTACAAGATAATTGAAAGAATTTGGGACTCTGCAGAGTTTGGATGAACTGACCACCGCCAACGGATTTCCGTAGTCTCGAAGGACTAGTTCCGTTTACGTTATTTCAGTAGAAACACATTTAACTAGTACACACCCATTTCACCTCACGATGCCAGGAATCACCCTGGACAACGTCCAAGAAAAACTTTGAGACGGGGAGGCCACAAACTCGAGTAGCATGGGATCAAATTTCTATACGCGCGCTCTAAGGGGTGCCCCCCTCTCGGTCCCAACCGGAAACACCCATGCCCCTGACTGGATGACGGGCTTTAATCCAGGGCCATGGAACCCTCATCCCATCCTCTCTATTTGGTGTGTACCAGGAAAATGATTTGCAACTTACTATGCCATATTCCTTTCGGAAAACATGTGACAGTATAGGAAGGAATGAATGAAAATGTGATTTGTTTCACGATGATACGGAAATCAACTGATCTGGCATAAGACTGGCATGTCACAACACTGCCATCTTACCCATCCTCATGCCATCACATGTCTATGCAAATATGTATCCAACAACATAATGCTTTCCGAAACTTACTTTCCACTTATCTGCATGAAATATAACGTTCAAAGAAATGTTCATAAACATGCCATGACTATACTAAAATGCAAACATGCAACAACCACTCATCATATCAAGAGTTCAAACATGCTTGCCTGGTTCGGAGTAGTCGGAGTTTAACTGTGTGAAGTTTGCAGCTCCGTCACCTCCTCCGGTATCTACGGTATAAGAAAAATACGTATGCAACGTAAATACCGTGAGTGTACAGAAAAGTGTTCCAAATATTTTTCAAATAAATATGACAAAAAACTAGACAGAAAAATAAAGATGACAGAAAAGGAATAAATCAAAAATCATTTTCTGTTAAAAAGTTATAAGAGTTTTGGTCCAAGGACCCATCTGTAATGAAACAGAAAGTTTCCAGGGGGCTCTGCGGAAAAGTCCAGAATAACATTTCGTTTAAAAGAAGTGACTGAGAGGCTGACAGGCGGGATCCACCTGTCAGGTTTGAAATTTCAAACAGAGAAAACAGAGCGTGACGGCGCCCGAGAGTTGCGGTGGTCGCCGGCGGCGATCCACGGCGAGGCAAGGTGATCGGGGGTTACCTTCGAGATCAGTGCACCATTCCACGTTTTGTGGGTGGTGGTGGTGGTCGCCGGCGAGTACCGTGTCGACGGCGGCCCTTGCTCAGGCGGATGGCGGTTCGGGCAGTCATGGATCTCGCCGGAAGGAGCTGCGGTGTTCAAATTGAAGAGGGGTTAGCCTCCTAGTTGGTCGAGAGGGTTGCTGACGAGGTTAGGGCGCCGGAGATGGCCTCACCGGAGTAAATCGAGGTGGAGGCCGAGGCGGAACGGGGCGGCCGGAGTCGGGGAAGAAGGGCCCCTCGAGGCTCTTCCAGTGGCTAGGCGGGGTCTAGTGTAGTGGTGGTGTTGTGCGGGGGCGAGAGCGAGCTTGGGGGTGCTTTTTATAGCCGGCCCGAGGCGGTTGCCATGAACGGATAAGTCCGGCGGGTGATTATGGCGGCGCCGTGGCGGGACGGTCAGCTTAGGGGCTTGAGCATCGCCTAGGTGGAGCAGTGGTGCCATTTCAGGGTCCAGCTCAGCACGGGAGGGAGGTTTACGGCCTGCCCTCGACGGAACGGCCGCACGGCCCGTCGACGGCAGAGAACGTGCTCTGCGCATGCCAAGCCATGGCGACGGTGCTGCATGCATGCGCTGGCAAGGAGATGGCCACGCGGAGCCACCAGGAGGTTTGGGCGGCGCCGAACGGCGTTGAGCCGCCGTTTTGCTCCCTGTTGGCCATTACGGTGGTTCGGCCGCCGCAAAGCACGCCGGCGCAGGCGGGTCAGGGCGCCACCGACGCCAGGAAGGCGCCAAGCGGGCGTGTGGAGCTCCGGACAAGCAAGCTAGGCTGCGAGCATCGAGCCAAACGCACAGTGGGCATGTGGCTGAAGTTATGTCGGAGAAACGACACTGAACTTTCTGAATTTACTGAATATGAACAAAACAGTGCATGCCAGTTGTTCGACAGAATGATTCTGGTATCTAGGGATTTTTCCTTGAGCTGATTTTTGGTGGAGTGGTTTCTCATTGCAACTAGAGGTTGCCTGAATTTTGGTGGAATTTTTGGAGAAGTGTAGATATGAATTTCACCAAATTTGGCAAATCTGGTCCAAACTTGCAGAGAGTGAAATTTGAAATATTTGAAAAGAAGATGAGTGGATCAAGATGGTTCTAGGTTGTAGGTACAAAGGACTATCCAGAGGTGTTGAGTTGAGGTCAAAAATCAAATGCATTAAGGTACTTGCTTTGCAAATCACCTAGGCTCAAAAGAAAAGATAGAATTATTTTGGAAGGAGAAATAATTGGAATAAATTCCAAAAATGGATTTTATTAGTTTGGATAGAATGTTTGGGTTGTACCAAAGTGGGAGGAGGGGTTTTTGGGGGAGTTTTACCATAGGAGGCATGGTAAACCAGAGTGGATCAAGATCAAATGAAAGACCAAAAATCAAAAAGGTTTTCTTTTTAAAAGAAACTAAATCTAGGAAAAGATTTTTGAGAGGGCAAACTTAGAAGAGGGTTTTTAGGAAGGGTTTAAATGACCTTCTTCAAACCAAGCAAGGCTCTTTCTGAAAACAAAATCACAAAATTTTTGGAGTGTCACACTCTGGGCGGTTTCGCCTCGTGGAGCCTCAGGATCGGCAGCACCTCGCCTTGGCTTGGTGCTGAAGGCACGGAACCTCGCCAGCAGAGCCTCCGCTCGACCCTTCACAACCTCAGCAGCGGCAGCGGCAAGCTCGCCGCTCACAGGCTCCAGCAGGCTGTCAAGGTCAACGTTGGGGTCACGAAGGTAGACGTGGGTGAAGACGCGCGTGCTGAAGGCACGGAACCTCGCCAGCAGAGCCTCCGCTCGACCCTTCACAACCTCAGCAGCGGCAGCGGCAAGCTCGCCGCTCACAGGCTCCAGCAGGCTGTCAAGGTCAACGTTGGGGTCACGAAGGTAGACGTGGGTGAAGACGCGCGTCAGCGCTGCAGAAGAAAGGACATGCGCCTCAGCCTCGGCCGTGGGGCCAAGGCCGATGGCGACATCTTCAAGGGCACGGACCAGGAAGGGAAGCAACTTGGCGGGGCCGTCCTCGGCGCCGGCCAACGGGCTCTCTAGGCCGCTATCATAAAGTGTCTTCAGCAAGGCGCGAGCCTTCTTCTCCAGCTTCGCGAAGGCCATGTAGTCCTCGGCCAGGACCCGCGCCTTGACGTCCAGCTTGATCCTCTTCGCCTCCAACGCCTGCTCCAGCGTATCTAAGAGTCCATGGCGTTCATCAAGCTCGGCATCCCGGTCCTTGGCGGCAGTCTCGCGAGCCTTCATCTCTTCCTCCTTCTCCTGGCGGTCACGAGCCTCCTTGGCTAGCTGGTCGTGTAGGCCTTGCAGCTCGCTCTCCAGCGCCTTGCAGTGACCCCAGACATTCGCAACCTCACCCAAGGCGGCGTCGCGAGCAGCCTTGGCCTGAAGAATGGCCTGCTTCTCCTCGTCGCAAGCCGTCGCGGCCTGAACCAGCGCCGCTCGAACTGAAGCATCAGAGCGGACCCAGCCGGGGGCCAGCTCTAGGCACCCGACCACCAAGCGAGGGTCGGCGCCCTGAAGATCTTCTCGCAGCCGGTCCAGCTCAGCAGCAGCATGATCCAGGAGAGTAGAAGGAGTCGGAGAAATGGCAGTTGGCGGGGTAGGAGGAGAAGACGGCAGCGTGATCACAAGACCATGAGTGGGGACCTTCTGCGCCCCGATGACTGCGGCAGTGGCGTCAGGCGAAGACGCCTCGAGAGTCGCTTGGGCCACGAGGGCTGAGCTCGCCCCAACATGCCCCGCCTGGCCTCGCGAGGATGATCGGGCAGGAGAAGCCCGGGCCTTGCCACCCCCTTCTCCCGCGGGTGGAAGTGCTGCCCCGGACGAAGCCTCAGGAGCCCCCCTTCAGCATTTTCGCCGCAGGCACCGGCCTAGCCAAGGAATATGGACGTCAAGCCTCAGCAACAAAGCAAGAAGCAAAACGAGAATCAAGCACTTACTGGTCATCGCCAGCGGGCTCAAGCAACCTCCGGCCGAACTTGAAGCCCGAGAGCTGGCTGCTGGGGTCAACCTCAGGAGATTTGGGAGAAGGAGGCACGTCTGCAGATCGCCTCTGAGCCGGAGCAGGCCCGCGGAGAACCAGCCCCGTCCTGTCCTTCTCCAAGATCAGGGGCAAGCTCTCAACGCCTCGCTTGTCGCCATCCTCGTCATCGTCCAGCATGAGGCGAAGAGTGCTGGACCTGAGCCGAGGGAGGGGATCTCTCGACTCCCTGTCGGTCGCCTCGGAATCGGGCTCCTCTTCCTCCCCCTCTTCTTCCTCCTCTCTGCCGGAGTCGCTGGAGGACACGTTCACCATCGCCCGGGCCGCCAGGTCCTCAGGAACCTCCGCGGGCACAGGCCCGTCCCCGTTGAAAGCATGCATGGAGTTCACCACCTGCTCCCAATCATCCCGAAGGAACAGGGGTACAGGAGCACCCTCCAATCTCGCCACGTCTCCCCCAACGAAGGATTGGAGGACCGTGGCCAGATCTTCATCGGCCAGGACTGCGGAGCTCGGGCAAAGGGCGGCATTGCC